>NC_041395.2:48129780-48159780 GCF_900747795.2 Erpetoichthys calabaricus | reverse complement strand
GTGTGGTGACGAAACGGCTCCAAAGCCACAATGCATCATTTGCGGCGATCAGCTATCAAACGAGGCAATGGCACCCAGTAAACTAAATCGCCATCTAAATTCAAACCATCCCAGTTACGCCAAAAAAGACAAACAACTCTTGTGTTAATTAAAAATGATAAGCGGTCATGCTTAAAAGATCTTGACCAAGAACTTCGGGTTGCGCTGTCAAATATTGAGCCAAATATAAAACTTTTGTGTTCATTGAAACAAGCGCAGGTATCACATTAGTCAGTCATTATGTTATAATAATTATTAAGATTGCATAAAAGTAAATATAGTATAGTTTTTATGTATGTATACTTATAATAAATGTATACTTATAATAAAAAATGAAAATTTATTGTAAAATTTGTGTATTAAATTAATATCTATATATCAGTGGCGTAGCTGGAGATCATGTTGTCCGGGGCGGTGAAAAATTTGACGCCCCAAAGCTGAAAGAAATGTTTTTTTTGCGCCTCCTCAAGGAACAAAAAAAAAAGGAAAGTACCGTAGTTTGGACGCCCCTAAATAGCTGGCGCTCGGAGCGGACCCCCCCCCCCCCCAGCTAAGCCACTGCTATATATTTTAGCTTTTGACGTGCCGCGGAATTCTAGGAAGAACTTTGGTGTGTCGTAGGTGAGAAAAGGTTGCGGAGCACTGGTCTAAAGCACAATAAGTGTAAATCTAACTGTAGAATAACAGGACAGGCCTCTGAAACCCTTATTACCCTGTAGTTACCCCAGAAGAGGTTTTTTTTTTCTTAAGGTCTTCTAAAGCTTACAGGCTGGTTTCTGCTGAATTATTGAAAGGGACGCAGTGAAGAATTTCTACCACCTGTTCCAAAGGACTTTTGCGATACAGGGAGCATTTTTTGTGATATACAGAAAAGCAAAAATCATTCAAAGAAAAATTGCAGTAATATTATCAAATATACTATACAATATATCTTGCAGTGAACAGTAAGTTTCCTAAGTCAGAATGAAGGTCTGGTAATTAAATATTTTCTTAGATGGCTTGTAAATATTTGAAATTACTTTTAAAAGTATGTAGTGATAATTCCAATCCCGGGTCTAAGGATTTTTTAATTTAAAAAATCCTTTTTTTGTTTTTCGAAAACCATTCTTATTCATTATTTCTATTTATTTAGGATTACATCTTGCCTGAAGAAGAGGCCTGAGTTGCCTCGAAAGCTTGCATATTGTAATCTTTTAAGTTAACCAATAAAATGTGTCATTTTGCTTGGCTTTTCTCAACATTCATAATGGCTAACATGGTACAACACCCTAGTACTATATTTATTTTGTTGAAAGAATTATTACTCTTGCTAGTTTTTCAAAGCTTTATTGTGATAGCTATGCTACTCGATGGTACAAATGCTGTTGCCTGTGTTAAAAATCGTTTTGTACTTTGTTACCTTAACACTAAGGAGATTCACATTTGTTTACCCACTTCATTATTTGTTTTCCCCCCATGTTCTAGAGACACACCTATTATTGATTCTTAACTGGCCTTCCATTGACAAGTGTCTGCTTTGGTGCTGCTTCTTGAAGTGAGCCTGATGCCACCTGGATAGGCTCCTGCTTCTGATAACCTACTGATGAGAAAGGCTAGTATCACAAATTAACAATAGTGATTTAATTTTTAGCAAAAATGAACAGGGTTGTGCTTCTCATCTGCTGTTCACTCAGCCCTGACTATGATAAGCAACTTCAAAAAATGGACAGATGGATGATGGTGATCTGAGATGCTAAACTTGAAGTTTTACAAATATTTACAGTATACTCTTGAAAAAGTATTTTTTATTTTGCTTTATTTTGTACTGTGTGTCACTATTCAGTACAGTGGTCTGCGTACTAAGAGTATTTGTGACGAGGCAGGTCCACTCCACGCTCCCATCTTCTTTATGGGAGCCCTGAACCCAACACCGTCGGTAATGTCGCCGAGATGAGCTGACAAATAAGGACACTTCTCAAATGAAGCCAGGGGAAATTTCCAAAAAGTGCCAAAGTGCTTTTAATAAAACAGTAATCACCATGTCCAAACAAAAAGTGCAGTGCATCTGGTTTCAAGAAGGGGCCTGAGTTGCCTCGAAAGCTTGCATATTGTAATCTTTTTAGTTAGCCAATAAAAAGTGTAATTTTGCTTGGCTTTTCTCTACAAGAAATAAATCATAAAACCAAGTGTTCAGTGGGGATAAAAACATCAATAAATAAATCCATTAAAATCCAAGGTTAAACTGCAGTCTCACTCTTCCCGATCACAGCCCACCTCCATGTCTTATTCTCTCCGGATCACCCATTGCTCCCGCAGCCGGCGGAGACCCAACAACCTCGAGCTCCTTTCGGCCGACCTCCGTCTTGGCTTCCATTAAGGACATCACTGCCATGACCGTCCGAGGTCGGCTCTCCTCCCTTCATCCTTCACGCTCACGCAGTCGCTCCTCAGATCCCTCGGCAGAACACATGCCTTGCTCACCCTGACCCCACTCCAATAGAACATTCAGTGGGGTGAACTAGCCCCTAGAGCGCCACAACCTAATGCTCCTTTGTGGAGCCCCAGCTCGTGCTGTCTCCTCCTTACAGGCGGCCAGATCGTAGCTGCTAAGACGGCTCTTTCACATTCTTTAACATCCTTTTTCTTCCTCTATTCATCTATTTTCCCCCCTTTTTTGATGTCGACACGCATATACATTATAGCCCCATCTCCCCACACCTCCGTGGCCGCAGCGCCTTAGTCACATGCCGCAGGAAGCCAATGAAGCAATTGAAAACGAATGCACCCACACGTGCAGGTGTGACTTGCTTCAACTACCTCATTAACTCCCCGTGGTCGTGCAGTCGCGCCAACAGAGAACGACATGGCTATATGGATTTAAAACCCGCCCCCACCCCCCCATTTTTTTTTTTGAAGCTACGGACCCGCTATACCACAGTATTTTTAATGAAAATATTGAACTTAGCTCAAAAATGAATTGCTGTGACAGAATGTCAATTCTAATTTAGCTTCAAGTTTAAGAAGTTCACCTCTAATGTTTGTATTCAAATGAATGTATATTTCCAATTTGTATTATCTTTCTTGAGCAAGTCAGGTGTCTTAACGAGTTAAGTGAGAGTTTTACGTTAATATTTGCATAAATTATTAAACATTATTAAGTCACCTCACGCAAGTAATGAAGGTGGGTTTTCCCAATTCATAGGCACGCTGAGGACATCATATATTTTATACATTTAATAAAACCAGCACCGATCAACTGCAGTAAACGTATAGGCTCTTTTCCTCCATATTTTTAAATTTATTTATGGTGTGGTATTGTTCAGATTTACATAAATATTGTTTTGTTGGTTAAAAAAAGTTGCATTTAATTTGCAGACTACTCTGCAGCACAAGCATTGGTGATTTTCATAAGGTTTATGGTGGCAGTACTTTTGAAAGCAGAAAATCAGCTAGATGAATATCAGTGTGAGTAAACATCATAAACATTTGTAATGTTTTGACTAAGTAAATGTACACCACCCCCAATAATTTACTTTGTCTTTAATCTGCATCCAGCCCTGCATGTAAGCCCTCCAACCTCCAGGGAAAAAAAAACCTGGGGGTCGGGGGGGCAGAATTGGCATTCCAGCCACCATAAAAAAAAAAACTCCCACTGTTCCAGTCCATCTGAACCAGTGTGGTGCTGACGTGTCACTAGTTGCATGGCTGCACTTGGGCCCTAAACCGGGATCCTGAGTTGGTTTGTCATATGGTGGGTGCGGCAATGCGCTGCATCACCGTATGCTCTTAGCCCCCCCGCACCCCTCTCTCTGTGCCTTGGACCACCATTTAAAATCTTATTGAAAAGTGCTTTCTATTGCACAATGCATTGAATAACAACGGGTGTCTTTAGAATGGTTTGCATAGCAAAGGGAATAACATAACATAGTGTTGAATCATATACTGTACATGTTTGTGTGATCCCCAGGTTGCCCACGGCTGGATATTCCCTTGGCCATTGATAATCATAAAACCAAGATGATCTGGGCAATAAGGATATATACACAGCAAAAGGTGGTGTAAAAGTCTGCAGTTCTTTTATCTTTACAAAATCCAGTGGTTTAACAAAAGTACAGTGCATTTTCTTCATAAATTAGTTAATAAATAATCTATAATAAGAAAGTGTTCGTGGTGAAGGTTACATACCAGTTAAAAGTGAAGGTTAAAAACATGGGATTTGTCTATAAAATCATCATTAGCGTCATTGTATCCATTTCAAACCACATGCTTGCTCCTCACCCTCTTGGTCTGCTGTGCAGCAGGAGACACCTCCCAAGAAGTGCAGTGAACCTTCTAAATGGTCCATACTCACACTGCCATCCCTCGGCATTCAGTGGGGAGCCCTTTGCCCCTCTCCCACCATTATCCCTTTGCACTTTGCGGGAATCACTCAGAGCAGCAGGTCACTACTGCTCCCTGCAACCCTGTGAGCTGCATTCTCTCATCCACTTGCCTCCTCCCTGTAACACCAGCTCTACCATGATTCTGCCTGCTTATCTTTTCTTTTCCTTTCCATTTAATTCCCGGTCTCTTCTGTTCTGGGTGCAGTTCTTCTAATTTCACTCCATGGAGTGTCAATGAGAATCAAGTCAAGTCAAGTTGGGGAGCATGCACTGGTACAGTGCATTGCTGCACCCACCACACGACGAAACGACTCGAGATCCCGGTTGGCAACCCCCCCCCCCAGGCAGACACGTGGTCCAGTCCCACCCTCCAGAAATTACCCCCTATCTGCAACAGCCAGGTGTTACGTGGGCGACCCTTGACCTGGTCCAGCCACTTGGATCTCCAACAATGAGGATCTTACGAGCTGGATCACCCTCGGGGAAACGTACCACATGCCCGTAGTGCCGTAATTGACGCTCCCTCACAATGCAGGTAATGTGCCTCATTCGGGACTCCATGAGCAACCGCTCATTCGACACAAAGTCAAACCAACGGTATTCAAGGATTTTCTGGAGAGACACTGCACCAAAGGAGTCCAGTCTTCGTCTCAGGTCACTGGATAGCGTCCATGTCTCGCAACCATATAGCAAGACAGGAAGCACCAGGACTCTAAAGACTTGGACCTTCGTCCTTTTGCATAGATATGATGAGTGCCACGCACCCCTTTCCAGCGACGTCATGAGCCCCCATTCTCTCCCAATCCGTCTACTGACTTCACAGGAAGAGTCACCAGAGACATAAATGTCACTGCCAAGGTAAGTAAACCTCTCGACAAGGTCGACACACTCTCCACAATTAGACACACTGTTGATGGCTGTGCCCAAATCGGTCATTTAAGGCCCTGATCTCGGTTTTTATCAGGACACTCGCAAGCCCAGACACTCAGACTCGACACTCTGACTCCTCGCTCAGTCTCTTGCGCACCCTGACCAGAGCCTCCATTGACTCCGTGACAATCACAGCATTGTCAGCAAAGTCAAGATCCATGAATCTTTCTTCACCAACAGATACCCCACGATCTTGCCCAACACCCAGTCCATACAAGCATTGAACAGAGTAGGAGCAAGAACACACCCCTGACGAACCCCAGCATCAATTGGGAAAAACGCAGAGGTTCTGCCTTCACTCTGCACAGCACTCGCAGTACCAGTGTACAGGCTGCTCATGATATCCAGCAACCTCAAGGGGAACCCGCGAACCCTCAGGATGTCCCACAGGGCAGCTCAATCAACTGAGTCGAATGCTTTACAAAAATCAACAAAGGCTGCAAAGAAACTCTGCCGATATTCTCGTTTATACTCCATGAGAACCCTCAGTACCAGGATGCAGTCGATGGTAGACTCTTAGGTGTACAACCAGACTGTTCTGGTCACTGGTAGGTGAGCAAGTGATCACGGATCCTTTTGAGGATGACCCTAGCAAGGACTTTACCCGGCACCGAGAACAGTGTTATCCCCGAGTAGTTGCTGCAATCCAGGCAATCACCCTTCCCTTTCCAGATAAGGACAACAAGACCCGTTTTCCAGTCAGTTGGGATGATGCCAGTCTCCCAAATGGAAGCAAATATTGCTTGCAATGCCAGGAGGACAGCCTTACCACCAGCCTGGAGAAGTTCACCCCAGATACCACAGATCCCTGCAGCCTTCCCTACCCTCAGCTGGTTCACCACCTGTGCAATCTCGATGAGAGTGGGTGGTTCACAGCTCATTGGAGGATCAGCCTCAAGAACCGTGGACCCAGAGATATCCAATGTACTAGCCGGATGATCAGCTTTGAACAACTGCTCAAAGTAGCCAGCCCAGTGGGTCACAACTGCAGTTGCATCCGTAAGGACCATTCCATCAGCCACCCTGACTGCAACTCTCCGAGGAACAGATTCAGATGTGCGTAATGCTTCAGTTCCTCTGTAAGCAGGACGTGGGTCACTAGACCACAAATGGTGTGTCACTTGCTCACAGATTCCTCTAACAAAAGGCTCCTTATCTGCCCTCAGAGCCCTTGCAGCCGCCCTTCTCCATTCCCGGTACAGACCAGAGTTGCCATTGAGCCATGCGCTACGCCTCCTCTCGATGATATCCAAGGTGCCCTGCGAGATGAAACACCTCCTTCTGGGAACACCGGTAACACCAATCACTGCCAGCTAATTTCCCCATTAAACACCACAGGGACTCATGGCTACGCTACCACATGTGATCTCACACCTGCCAGGCCTGAATGCACTGTTACGGACCCCAAAATGCACTTTACCAGTTTGAAAGAAACTTAGTGTCACCGAATCTGAAAAAGGCTTTAGCAACACTCATGTATGAAAGTCATGAAGACAACAGGTGTAATAATATAGCCTGGCATTTGTGAAAAATGGCTGGAGTCTGGTTGTGATTATCTGTTTAATTTTAGTACTTTTAAATCTGTTGCATATAAGCCTGTCATCCAGTCCCCCTTTTTGTCTGAACGAAGCGCTCAATAATCAGGAAAGATCTTCGAGTAAAGCAGTTGCTTTTCTGGATTGAGATGAGTCAGTGTATTGTGTTGGTGCATCTAGCCAGTGTACAGCCAGTTACAGTTGTCAGGTTGTTTGTCCCCATAGCAATAAAGGGGGATGTCTGCCTACCCCAGAATAACAAAGCGAAAATAAGATTTTAGAAGTTTTTGAAAATTAATTAAAAATAAAATCGTGAAATATTACATTGACACAAGTATTTAGACCTTTTCCTCAAAACTTCATTGGAGCATCTATGGTAGCGATTCCAGCCTGGACATTTCTTGAGTCTGAAGTGATGACCTTCACACACTTCGATTTGGCGATTTTCTTCCATTCTACTCTGGAGACCCTCTCAGGTTCTGTTAGGCTGGGTGGTGACCGTCGGCAGACAGCTATTTTCAGGTCTCTCCACAGATGTTTGATTGGGTTCGAGTCCAGGCTCTGGCTGGGCAACTAAACATTCCCAGGGCTTGCCCAAGTCACTTCTGGGTTGTCTTTGCATTGTCATGTTGGAAGGTGAACTTTTGGCCCAGTCTGAGCTCCAGAGTGCTCTCAACCAGGTTTTCATTAATGATATCTCTTTACTTTGCTCCATTCAACTTTCCCTCAATGCTGTCTAATCTCACAGTCCCTGCCACTGAAAAACATCCCCACAGCATGAAGCTGCTGCCTCCATGCTTCACTGCTGTACTGGTATTGCGTACATTATGAGCGGTGCTTGGTTTTCTCAAAATGTGATTCTTAGCAATCTTAGAGGCCAGACAGTTCAATCTTAGAAAAAATAGATTCTCTGGTCTAATGAAACTAAGTCTGAGAGTCCTTAGGTGCCTTTTTGCAAACTCCAAGTGGACTTTCATGCGTTGCCCACTCTGCCATAATGCCCAGATTACTTGGTTATTGCAGCGATGGTTGTACTCCTGGAAGTTTCTCCCATCTCCATCTCCATACAGTATCTCTGGAGTTTAGCCAGAGTGACCATAGGATTCTTGGTCCAAGGGCCTTCTCCTTGATTGCTCAGTTTGGCTGTATGGCCAGCTCTAGGAAGTGTTGTGATTACAGACTTCTTCCATTAAAGAATTATGTGCAAGACTTCATTGTTGCAGTAACTTTTGTTGCCTTCCCCAGATTTGTGCCACACACAATCCTGTCTCAGAATTCTGAAGGCAGTTTCTTTGACCTCATGGCTTGGTTTTCTTCAAAAGTGGGATCTCCTCAAGACAAGTGAATGTGCCTTTCCTAATCAGTCTGGTCAACTGAATTGACTACAGGTGAACTCCAAACAATGCGTAGAAACATCTCAGTGATGAGCAATACAACGGGGTGCACCATAGCAAAGGGGCTGAATACTTGTGTCAATGTGGTATTTGAGGTTTTTTTTTTATCTTGAATAAATTTGCAAAAATGAATATAATCCTGTTTTCACTTTGTTATTCTGGACTATTGGGTGAATTTAAATAATTTTAGCACAAGGCTGCAACATAACAAAATGTGTAAAAAGTGAAGGTTTTGAACACTTTCTGAAGGCACTATACGTTATTCAGGCTGCTGTATGGTGCTAAATGCACCAACAGGATTGCAGGGATGTGTGGAATCACAGGGAACATCTGGGAAGACAATCCTAGGAGATTTACAGGGCCCCGAAAGTAATTCCCATCTGACATCACACTGTTTTTAGGACTGGATTTTGAAAGGGTCATCTTGTTATAGTTCTGAATATGGACTCGAAATGGACTCCTGCTCATTCAAAAAGCTGACATAATGCAAGCGGTGACCGATAACCTGACCCAGAATGCAGAGAAAGATGGATTATGCATCAGCTGTGAAAAAAAACAAAACAAAATAATGATTTCAAATGATGAGCTAAACTCCACAATAACAACAGGAGAATATAACCTTGAATGCACGCAATACTTCATATACCTACCTAGTCAACGGTATTTCTGATGATGGTGATGTAGAGAATGATGTAAAGGCAAAGCGAAAGCAGTCTTCCAGAAACTCCATTTGGTATGGACTAGCAAATCAATTAGAAGCTCAGTCAAAACATGTCTCTGTATGGCAGTACATGTGTGTGAGATTTGGAAAAGTACAGCAAGTGTAATTAACGGACTTGACTGATGTGTTTCACCGACACTGTATTTTATTTGTACCACACTGGGCATCTCGTGGACAGATCACACCACAAGTGAGGAGGTTATGCGAAGGTCAGGAATGGACACACTACACAACATTCACAAATTTCCTTGTGTTTTATCTTCTTACTCCAAATTTAGCCCTCATTTTCTTAGTAAAGCATTTTTTGATTATATGCTGTATTATGTAACACAGCAGCCATACCACCTGCACTTTAGAGCAGGTAATCCACCTGAAGCTAAGTATATTTGGGCCCTGCCAGTACTTGGATGGGAGACCATCTAGGAAATCATCTTGGATTGCTGCTAGAAGAGGTGTTGGTGAGGCCAGCAGGAGCGCTTTCCCCGTGGACAGTATGTGGATCCCAATGCCCCACTGCAGTGACGGGGACACTGCTTTAAAAATGGCACCACCCTTGAGATGAAACTTTCTGTGGTCAGGAAAGATTCTTGGCTGTACTTCGTAAAGAGTAGCGTGTATCCATATGTCATGGCTTAATTGGCCACCATGGCCTGGTCATTCTGGTCCCCTTCTCATCCCGTCTCTAAGTTATCTTTTTATCTCTCTCACCACCTAACAGCTAATATATGGTGAGCATACTGCCGCAAAATGGCTGCCGTCACATCATCCAAGTGGATGCTTCACACTGGTTGAATTGAAGTGTCTATGTAAAGTACTTTATAAATGTAAAGAATTATTATTAATAATGAGAAATGATGGATGACATCAAAATGAAATGTAAGAGCAAATATTTTTATTACACACTAAAGCTGGTGTAATTCTGGAAGAACATCACATCATAATCACAGTATCTTAAATAGAGAAAGATGTGTGCTGTAAAATAATATACAGCCAGTATATAATTTATTCTTTGTATAGTAATAACATATATAGAAATTAAACTGTAAACTACTATAAGGTCAAACGGAATGGTGTAAACTTTCATTTGATTAAAAAGCTTTGTGACAGTGATACTATTATTTTCACTGTTTTATAAGAAATGTTCAGTTTTGATTTTTCTTTCTTTTAGTCCATTCACAATTTCTTGATCAAACGTGAAAATGTATTATTGAGTTTTTATTATCCATGTACTTTAACGAAAACGTCCCTCCTTGTCTTCTCCTGATGTTCCTTTTCAGCCTGGTAGACCTTTTCAGCTTCTTTCATGTAGAATTCTTTAACTCGTTGTCGTCTTGTATCCTGAAAGAGACAAAATCGGTGCGTTTATGTAACGTTGTAAATTTGCTAAAATTGTCTAAGTTGCCTATCTTTACTGCTTCCACAATGTTGTTATGCTTCTAGAAGTATCTTGCAGGTCTTGAACAATAAAATAGTGTTTGCCCATATAAACCTACAGTAAGGAGGTCTATTATGTAGTATTTCTATTAGAGGATCCTATCGGAGTCGCGTCACACATATGGCAGGATTCTGTCCAGAATGAGAGTCTACTCCATCGCAGGACAGTCCTACACACTTACGTTTACTCATACCGGCTAATTTAATGGTGTGGATCACCCTAACCTGTTGATGTTTCAGTTCTTGGAACACATTACATAACTATCCTAAACATGTTTTTTTTCCATCTTAAAATATTGGGAAATTAAGGTGTTTTCATGCAGGATACTGAGAAATTAATTCATACATTTATTTCTAGTAAGATTGACAACTGCAATGTGGTTTTCACTGACTGGTCAAATCATTCTTTATGCAGCTTTCAATTATTTCAAAATGGTGCTGCAAGAATTATTACACAAACCAGAAAATATGAACACATACTGTAACTCCAGGTCTACACTGGCTCCCAGTTAAACTTAGAACTGATTTCAAAATCCTCCTTTTAACATATAAAACCTTAAATGACCAAAGCCCTGCTTACTTGTCTGAACTTATCATTATTTACAAGACAGAACGCATATTAAGATGTCAAGATGTCGGTCTGCTTATGATTCCAACGATTAAAAAAATAACAGTGGGAGGTCAAGCTTTTAGTTAAAGGGACCCAGAACTGTACAGTGATCTGCCTGCTACTGTAAGAGATGCCCCTTCAGTCTCGGCTTTTAAATCCCAGCTGAAGACTCGCTACTTCATTTTAGCATATCCTGACTAGAGCTGCTGATTAGCTCGGCATACCACATTTGTTTGCTAGTCATTTGTACAATAATATAAGTATCACAATATTTTTAAACAGTTATTAACACTCCTCTGTTCTGTTTCGCTTCATAGTATCTGGATTGGGTACTTGGTGCCACTGCTTTACTGCCAAGCTGCTCTCCTGCTTATGGAAAAGTCCTCTCAGATAAAAGGGCATCATCATCAGATTGGACAGCCAGCACAGTCTCCACTCTAGAAAACTTAGGAAAGGGTAGGTGGCCAGCTGGCCGAGGTCTCCAGGACTGTGACTTTGTTTTTGTTTTGTACAATTTTAATCTCTTAACACTGTCAACCGACCATAGTTCAACAACAATTAATTAATGGACAGGTATCGTTGGTTTCCATTTATGTTTGATCACTTCTACTTTGTTCTTTGTGTGTCTGCATTTACATGTGTACCAATTCTGTATTAAGTAGTTAGTATAATCTATACTTGTATTGTAACTGAGATTTGTTCACAGCGCCTGCGTCTGCACTCAGTGAAGAGCGCTATACAAAAATAAATTATATTGTATTGGATAAAACACTGCAAGAAGGATCAAACTTCACACAGGCAAAGAAGCCAATGTAGATGGAGCTGTGAGGTAGCAGCGGTGAGCAATGCCAGTCTATGAGTGTTCATTGTATGAGAATATGAGACTGAAGCACAGAGCGTCACAGGTCACTGCTACAGGTAACTATAATCTGCCATCTTCACAATGAAAGTCATTCCTGCTTCCATTCTGTGAGCCTCCTTAGTCCATTACAGGCAGGCAGAGTGCCAGAGCCAATGCCAGCAGACTCGCACTCAAGACGGGAGCCGATACTGGATGGGCATCAATTCGTCCCTGAGCACACATACTCTTTCACAGTGCAGGCTGTGTGCTTATGTTGCTATATTTGAGATTATTGTATAGTACACTTAATACGTGAAAGTGCACTAAATTACAATTTTTTTTTCATTTTATGTGAATATTATTCTTTTTTGTGGAGGAGTTACACATTGACTCTCATTGTACTGTGTACAATGACAATAAAGGAATTCAGTTCAATTCAATTAACAACTGACAACTCGAACATTACTCAGAATTTACCTGCTGTAGCTTTTCATTCGCCTCATTGTCTCGGACTTTCTGTGCCTCTATGGCGTCATGTTGCTGCCGTCGCCACTTTAAAGATGTTAGCTTTTTAGATTCTCTTCCTTCTATCTCATTTATGGCCAGCTGCATTCTTTGTAGAATACTCTTCTTCTGCAGCTGTTTGTCCTTTTTTATGTCTTCCTGTCTTTTGATTTGCTCCTCTTTTTTCTGGGTTTCATCATGCAATCGTTGCTGGGTATGGTTTCTGAAACAGAAAATTTGATTATCATTTTCATGAGGCTATTTGTGTTTGTGTTTCTAGAGGGTTATAAAATGATTGAATAAATTTACTTGCTGTACACATTCCCAAAATGTGTAAGATCAGAATGAAGGCTTGTGCTCTAAAGTGAAATGTTACAGTCAATAAAACAGTTTTAGCCTACTGCTCTACCCTGGATAAGTTAAAAGTTAACATTAGTTTGATATTGTCCCCAGTTGTTCAAACCTATCAGCAGAATCCTGTGACATTTGCAGTCCCTAAAGAGTACTAAGACCATCTATCTATTCTCAGACTCACATTTGACATGTGTGAGGCAAACTAATGCAAACATGGTCAGGATGTGCTAACTTCTTCCTGGAGTTTACTAGGCCAGAAAGCGATCCTGTTCTCCTGGAGCTGTGAGGCAGCTGCGATAACACACTGCCACCATGCCAACCTTAATAAATGATAATAACAATTCTTTACACTTATATAGCGCATTTCTCTCTACTCAAAGCGCTCTCCAAAAAAGGAAGAACCAAGAAAGTGTACCCACACTCCTTACTGCAAAGCAGTACTGCAACCACTCGCCACCTTAAGTAACATGGGAGGCTAAAACAGAAAATTAAAAGCAGTTTGAAAATGATGTGGAAACTGCAACCAATACAAGCTGGCACAGTACAACATGTTTATGATGGGTGGTATGGGTAGCATGAACATGCACTGCATGGCACTCTGCCATTAGTATACTGTAGTTGAAGCCAAGGTCAAATGAACATGGAAGCTCCGCTGCAGGATTGCACCATTGTTGAACAACGTGCCATAATGACAGAGGGAGTGAAACCTGCTGAAATTAGACACCGACATCCATAAATAATATTTTTAATTCAAATTCAGCTTTGTGCAAGGTTTACATTCATTAAAATCTATATATATAATTCATTAAGCCGCCGCCAGCGCAAGCAAGACACCCATGGAAGCACACAGGACAGAGCCACGCCCACCAACTCTAAGACCATTGGATACGATGACAACTCGCAGAGCCACACCCACCAACTCGGACACAGCAACTCACAGAACAGGGCGTCATTCGCGTTCGTCTCTGCTACACTCCACATGCACCTCTGAAGAAGCATGTTTGTCGCGGATGTGAATCGCTGTATGCAGCGTGTAGAACAGTTTGCGAGGGGTATCCCATGGTCTTACAGTTGGTGGGCGGGTCTCTGTTAGTTGCTCTTGTGAGCGGGCACATGACCAGGCAGTGAGTATGCTTCGAGAGCGAGGGTGGACGTGACAGGACCATCTAACAAGAATCATATTTGTCGCGGATGTGAATCGCTGTATGCAGCGTGTAAAACAGTTTGCGAGGGGTATACTATGGTCTTAGCAGTGTCTATGCTTCTATGTGAATTGCTGTATGCAGCGTGTTAAACGCTGTATTGTATGTTGCCCTCTCCAGAGTTACATCTTTTCATTCACCTACAGTCGAATCCTCAAAACCAACCCCATTTGGACAACTGTGTCTTTCAGGAAGTGTTCACCTATCAATACATAATTATGCGGCGTATGCTACGCCGCGGGTGGGCTAGTCCACTTTATTTTGTCTGCAAAACTTGCAGTTAACAAGCTTCCTGGGTACCTGTCTGGCACTGCAACATCTTCTTTTTAATATGGAGGTCAAAACTGCACATATACCGTATATACTCACATATAAGTTGGGTCTTGAAACCCGAAAAATCAATCATAAAATCGGACACCGACTTATATGCCCATTCAACAATGCGACTGTTAATTTTATTTATTTATTTATTTATTTTTCCATCTTCTTGCTTCCCCTAATCTCACACCAGTTTCTCAGACAAAATTTCTTTTGCCACTTCAATGACTTTTAATTTGAAACCAGCTTCATATTTTCTTCTAAACAAACCCTTAATCGTTGATAAGGGATGCTCTTACGATAAAGGTGTATGAGGGTGTGAGATACAAAAACACAAAATAGTGCAAACGTTGCTTCAGAATAGTTTGGGTATTACTGTGTGGTCACGTAGGCACAATACATAGAAAGAAAAGGCAAGGCAGTGCGCTCCGTGGTTACTGTCTCAGGTGGGCGTTAGCGTATCATAATCTCTTGGACCAATAATGTGAGTTTTCTGCATTCGACTTATACAACCGACATAAAATACCAGAAATTATACGGTAAAATCAAGCCCCGACTTATCCGCGGGAGAATTTAAATGCAAGTATATATGGTAATCCCAGTTGAGGCCTCACAGATACATTTAAATAATTTCCTTTGACTTGTTATGTTACAGTGTTGAGTACATCTTACAGTATTAGTCTGTTTGATTGCTGCTGTACACTTTATATTATTAAGGTTAACTTTCACCAAGTCTTAGAAATATGAGATGTTAAACTTGAATATTGAGACTAACAGAGTAAAAGAGTGCAACACACACAAAATAATTTTTTAAAGAATAAGATCAGATGAAAAGTCATTCAACAGACAAAGCAAAGAATGAGGTTAAGTATTTAGTTGAAAGGTTCTGACATTAGTCTTAGACATTCAGTTCAAAAACTTTAGTATCTGCTGTTCATCATGCACCTTCTTAAAGGTGATACAAAATGACATGGCATGTGGCTGTTGTTTATCAGCCAATACTATAATATAGAGCAGTGACTAAGGTACTGTACTCTAAAACAGAGTGGAGGGTTCAATTCCAACATCTGAATCACTACATACAGTAACCCAAAGCAGGTCTCTTAAAGCCAAGGTCACATTATGCACATTCTTGTCACCAGACCATGTAAGTTTACTTGACTGAAAATCGCTGGGCATGTCAAATTTGCCTAACTTTCCAGCAAATTTATGCTCACCCCTTTTTGTAACAGCCAACAATGTGATGCCTGACAGAGACAGTGCTCTATGAAGAATAAACAGGTACTGCAAATTCAGCTGCAATCTTGGCCCTTTTTTATTTTTCTGGTTTCCATTCTGTCATAAAACCTGAGACATCAGATAGACAAGCTTCTTTTCTGTTTGTGAGGGCCAAAACACCTGCGGTCCTTATTCCTTGTTGCTGCATTATATGCACTGTACTTCCAGATGAGCATTCATTGGTTGTCAACTTTCATGCATACAGAATCCCACCCATATGATTAACGACAAAATCGAACCTGATTATTTCTGGGGCAAGTCGAGGACTAGTTGGCTATGTCACAGTAGGAGAACTGACTCCTACGGGAGCACACCGCTGACTGCCTCTGACTATCTGATTATGTAAATGAAGGCTACAACTGAAAATCTCTGGAAAAGTCGTCTAATTTGACATGACCTTAGCTTGTCTGTGCTTCATTGTGTAAAAAAAATGCATCCAAATATCTGTATGTGGGTGTAATATGTTACTGTTATTCCTAAAGTAAGATCAGACTTGTTTCAGGACAGCTCTTCGTCTTCAACTAATCAGATCTACAGTCTGCCTCTGACTGCATAATGGTGGGGCTTTATGGTCAAAGGTAGACGGTTTCACATTTTTAATTACGGGTTTTAAAAAAACGGTTACGTTTGAAATGTAAACAATGAAAGATTGTAAACATGCAAACTTTGAGGATTTTGCATATTTTTGTGAATTAGAAAGGAAGTGTCTTCTTTAAGTTAAATGGAGGATTTTCATGCACCTCCTCATATGTGATATCAGAGTCAGAATTAAAGCTGGTTGGCTGCTTGGAAGCACCTAGGAATTTCCAGGGAAGAGTTGGAATCTGTAACTGGGGACAGGGAAGTCTGGCCTGACTTGCTTGGCTGGCTGAAACTGCAACCCTCACCAGAAAAATTGGTTTCAGAAGATGAGAGGAGAGATGTTGTCCCAGCAACAACAGAAACCAGATACAATAGGATTGCCCAATAACTGTACAGCATCCTGATCTTTTTTTGTCCACTTGGATGAAGCAATTAGCCAAACACAGTGCATCCAGATATCCTTTATTACATGTCCTTAGTATGTGTTTTCATTACAGAATCATAGTAAACTGAAGTCTAATCTGACTTCAAGACAGAACCAGGCCAGTAAGGGACATCATGGCACACTAACACACACATACTACATATTAACATGTTGTATTTAGAAGTACTGAATGAAAATAATAAAAAGAGTTGATACATTTATTGAAAATGCATTAGACATTTTAGGTGTATGATGGAGCATTATAACTGCGGTTATCGACTTGTCAATTTTTGGGTCTAATTCAATTGCTATATATAAAAGCATTTTTCCTACCTTTGGTGTTGGTAAGTATTACTGTACTTAATGTCTGCTAGGTCCTCTCTCTCTTTTTCCCATTTGTAATGGTCAATCTTTTTCTTCCTTTTATGCTCCAGAGTTTCTTGGTACTTGAGATTTTGATTTACCTGGTTCTCCCCCAAACGGTCTTGGACTGGTGGACCCTGGGCCTACAAATACATTTTGTGAGGAAAAAGAGAGTAAACAGTAATGGTCAGTTAAGGAGCATGAAAGGAAACGTGAAAATGTTAGCTAAGCTTTCAGACTAAACCCAAACCACAAGAGTACAGAGAAGGCAGAGTGTTTTTTTTTTTTACAAAGATCTGTGTAATATTCTCACAGTTTAGGTCATGAGACCTGCCCAGGTTACTTTGAAAACTGTTTTGGTATTGCTGTGTATGGGTGTTTTGTATCATGATGGGTTCCTTCATTGATCTAAATGCTATTAACAGGCACTCCCATTTGGGAAAATGTATTTGTGTTTAGTGCACCAAGTATTTGTGTCTAATAAAAGTCATATATGACTGTAACTCACACAGACAACATTAAACATCCTCCTTTTTTGTAATTACATTATTCATCACAGTGTAGCAGAGAATATTTCCATATTTGAAAATTGTTTCAATTTGTTTTTAACAACATAGTGAAGATCCTTTCTAGATATACAGTATGTATTTGCAAACATGTAGGAAAAGTACTATCATACTGTATAGAAAAAATAAGGGCACTGCCTCTCAGAGTTTGAACATTCTCACCATGTGTCCCAGTCAGTTTCTCAGGGTATTCCATTTTTCTTCCTACATGCCAAAGACATGCATGTTCGGCTAAATGGTGATTCTAAATCAGTCTCTTTTAGCAAAGGGCTGGTTGCCGCCTTGCACTCAGAGCTGCTGGGGTGGGCCCGCTTAACTTGTAACTGGATAAGGTTCAGTAAGTTCCCCCATAAAACTACTCTGTATGCGGGAAGTTTCTCTGCCTGCATAAACACAACATTTAATAGACACTCCATGACAAGCAGTGTAATTCCCCTTCACTGTGAATATAGCATTCTTTTTAAAAATCAATCCTAATGTGATTTAGAACAATCACTTTATCCAGACTCTTGTTTAGTTCTCATTGACAAAGAGACTTATACCTCTGCTAAGTCAGGGCACTGAGATTTCCTATTCCTTTCTAGACCTTTTTGGATGAACACTTGCATGGTGTAATATTTTTCTGCTAAACTGTCTACTTATTCATCTGTTCAAGAAGTGTTCTGACCAGCTGTATTTCTGGCTTTTTGGAGATACAATTGTCTTTTGCCATATTTTGAGGTGGTTTTGCCTTAGCACCCAGTTTCATCAATTTTTGCCTGGCGAAGACCCTAGGCAAAAATTTAATAAAAGTGTACACTAATGAAATACGTTTTTTTCTTTTTCTTTTTTTTAAGACTTCTTTCTGATTTTTGTCACACAATAAAAGAGTTTCGACAGCATTGGTACACGTCTGTTACATCAAAAACCGGGGATGAGGGGCTCCCCCTTGGTGTAATTAGTGCAATGTTGGGGGGTCCACTTGGCATTTCAAACGTGCAGATACAGTGGGGAGGAAAATGTGTGAGGTATTCGGCCCCTAAAACAACTTTTTGTTTTTTCTTTCATTTTAGGTGGTGACCCATTGAGAGTGACTTGCAACCAGATAGATAGATAGATAGATAGATAGATAGATAGATAGATAGATAGATAGATAGATAGATAGATAGATAGATAGATAGATAGATAGATAGATAGATGATAGATAGATACTTTATTAATCCCAAGGGGAAATTCACATACTCCAGCAGCACCTTACTGATACAAAAAACAATATTAAATTAAAGAGTGATAACAATGCAGGTATACAGACAGTCAATAACTTTGAATAATATTAACGTTTACCCCCCCGAGTGGAACTGAAGAGTCGCATCGTTTGGGGGAGGAACGATCTCCTCAGTCTGTCAGTGGAGCAGGACAGTGACAGCAGTCTGTCGCTGAAGCTGCTCTTCTGTCTGGAGATGATACTATTTAGTGGATTCTCCATAATTGATAGGAGCCTGCTGAGCGCCCGTCGCTCTGCCACAGATGTCAGTTGAGAAACACTAAAATATCCCCATTCTGCCTGGAATGACTTGAAGCTATGCTACTGGGAGAGTGGTAGGAGAGCTCCTCTTCGTCATGCACAATCTAGTGAGTGTTTCATCTTTCCATGTTTTTATGCTTCTCTACATCCTTGGCTTACAAATCTTGTACACTTTCTGCCTTCCCTTTTTGTTATTCAAAGTGGTTTTAGATAAGCAGACAGGCCATTTTATGGAGCTGTGTATTTGCAGGGGCACTTGAGTTCAAAGCACCCCTCTTTTTCTCTTATTAGCTTCTGCCGCTCTAAACACCATCTGCTACTTTCCTTGTTGCCCATCTTTTGTGTGGGTGGCCTCAATGACAACTGCGGAGAATTATTCTGCTGGATGATCTTTATCTGTGCTGACTGCTGTTAATTTTTGTACACTCTTTTGCCTACCCAGATGTCTTCTTTCAGGCTTGTTTTGCCTGCATTATCTGCCAGCATAACAAGGTGCAGGGAAGCAAAAAGCAACTCACTTTAGTGCTTTCATTTTGAAGTTTATTTTAGTATTTGTTTCTTTAAACTTGGAATAGTTTGATCATGTCTCTCTGTTTCTGTGAGAAAGAACAGTCATATTTATTTTTCAGGCAGCTACTCTAACTATATACTTTTTCTTCAGATTGATCAATCCTAATATAGTTTAGATCAACAAGAATTAACCCCGGTACCAAAGCATGGCAAGGGTGAAAGACCCTTGGTTTACTGTAAAGTCCTCTTTGTATCATCGTGACAAAAAGTTTTGAGTATAGAAGAAAACTGTTGATGCCTCGGAACATGCTGTCTTGAGAACTGGCAACCAGCCACAGAAAGCCACACTACAGGGGGATATAAAGAGCCTGGGGCACAAGGACCTCCCAGTGAGGTATCTGTGGCTAAAGGACAGCCTCTATAAAGGATGGCCAGACATTCGTAAGTCAGTTCACCACCAGCCAGTCAGAGAGAGCGAGCGAGTGGGAGAGAAAGGCGGTGGTGGGATTCAAAATCAAAGACGCTATCATACTCCTCACACTAATGTAAGCACTACATTATACAGTATGCCAGTAACAAAACACCAGACAGCCATAATAAGTGTGCCACTCTATTCTCATTTGCACGTGGCTCTGGAAAAATATTTTAAAACTAATATCTGATAAATGTTTTTTTAATGATTTAGAAAATTACATGTGATGCTGTCCAACATAAACACAATTAAGATGTCAACAATATTTCATGCCTTTATCTTCTGATCCACGTCAAAACAAAATAGTGTTTCCTTTGTAGTTTTCATTCTGATTTTGATTTATTTCATGTAAACTGACAGCCTAGTCTTTAGGAGCAATTGAGACGCTGTGTATCACAATAGTTTACATTCTTACAGTCTCCGATGTGAGGGTGTGTTTAACATGTTGCTGAAGGGTCAAAGAAAGGTATGTGGAGGCCACCAAGCTTCTAAACATCGCAAATGATACAAAAAATAAATCTGACACATCTCGTAAGTTTTCACTCTCGAAACCTGAAAATACCCTTTCATTTTTAGCTTCTGTTTAATTTATACTCCTGTTATCAGAATGAAGGGCATAAAGCCATAAGGCTTTTTGGAGCATATACATTTAAGGTCTGAATGAATATGAACAATTTATACATATATAGTATTTTTCATTATTTCACAATATGAGTTGTGCTTAATTGGTGCCCAAGTTCAGTCCTCGTAAACGTCAGCGACTAAAGGTGTTTGTTTCAATCCAGTTTCTTAATTAGAAGCCAATCATGAGAAAAGTTTAGGCAACATTTTTATGGTTCATTTTAGTTCACTTGATTGTAAAGATTCAGAATCTTTAATTTCTTCTTTGAGTCTTAAACTGATTTTTTTCCAGTTGTCTCTTGCTTTATTAATTGGCTATCAATTTACAGTCGTATGCATATAACAAAGTAACCAGCATTTCATCATATAACTTGGTCCTATTTGCACCTGTATGTGTCCATCATGAAGTATCTCTTTTAATGAATTGTTTGGAAAGAAATAGAAGCAATGAATGACTAAACATCTACTCCAGGCCACAAATTTGGATGATATTCTTGGAAAGGATGAATCTACAGTATAACAGTGTCCTGGTGCTCCGGTTTCCTCCTACAGTCCAAACAAAGACTTGCAGGCTAGGTGCATTGGCGATCCTAAATTGTCTTTAGTGTGTGCTTGGTGTATGGGTATGTGTGTGTGCCCTGTGTTGGGCTGGCACCCTGCCTGGGATTTGTACCTGCCTTGTTCCCTTTGCTGGCTGGGATTGGCTCCAGCAGACCCCCGTGACCCTGTAGTTGGGATATAGTGGGTTGGAAAATGACAGACTGACTGATATGGCAAAATGAAAACACAAACAAGCCATAAAGTTAAACATGTATCAACAAGGTCACACTTCTAATTGAGGAACTGGACTGGAGCTGATTTTCATTCCATCCACCTTCTTGATTAGTATGCCGTTACTGTAGCTAATGTTATATAAGTGATCTGCCTTAGTTTTAAGACATACTGTTTACTCTTAATGTTTTTTTTTTCTTAAGTAGCATTCAAACAATAATTTGATCTGAAACAGCCCACAGATGACCAGCCAACTTGACCTTATTTGCAATAATGTGTCCGTTGTGGTTAAGGCTTTGGACTTCAAACCCTTTTTTTGTGGATTTGAACCTACAACTGACACTGTGTTGTCGTGAGCAAGTCACTTGACCTGCCTGTGCTCCAACAGCAAAAAGCAAAAAGAAATGTAACATAAATGTTAGAATTCGCCTTGGATAAAGGCATCAGCAAAATAAGTAAATGTAAATGTTATAATGCCTGTTTCTAGAAAATATATGAAAAGAAAGACATGAAGGTCCGGAGCCTCAAGCATAAAACCTTCCATAGGTTCCATACTAAATTTTTCCTTACGCTAGAAAGGCAAAAACAGCGTACACAAAAAAATTGTATTAAACTTTATGTACACCAAGTCCTAAGCCAACTTCCTTTATAAATCTCAAATCAACTTTAAACTATGCGTATGTGCAACACCTTCAGCCATTCTGAATCATGTCCACCAGTAACCATGTATGGCTTAAAATATGCTTTTTCTGAATATACCTGATCTAATCATCATATAAATGTGGCCATGTTCCTGAGTGATGTCTTTACTTTCAAGCAATGGGAGAACCCAGGTGGAACTTCAGTGGTTGTGCACTTGAGGTAGTATTGACATTTGGCACAGCTCAAGGAGTGGCCAGAGGGGGCAGCTAAAATATGGATGCGCTATGTTAATAAAACAAGTCTCAAATAAGGGCTATTTTTTTTCTTCAATTTGTAAGGGCACAGTTAATGTGAATACGGTAATCAACTAATTAAGTGCACGGTGGCACAGTGGTAGAGCCGCTGCCTCAAAGTAATTAGTCTGATTAGCCTTGTCGCCCCCTGCCTGGAGTTTGCATGTTGTTCCAGTTTCCTCCCATGCAGGGTTTGTGAATTGGTGATGGCAAATCATCCCTTGATATGTGTGTGTGTGTGTGTGTGTGTGTGTGTGTGTGTGTGTGGGTGGGTGTGTGTGTGTTCACCCGGTGATGTGCTGTCACCCTAGAGGTTGTTCCTGCCTGCACATGTTGCTTGCCAGAATAGGCTCCAGCTACCCCTGCCCTGGATAAGCAGATTTAGAGGATAGATGGATCAACAAATACTATAATCTGTCCTACCCAAAGCAACTCTCACTTACACATCACCAATCGCTAAACAGGTAGAGAAATACTTTGTATAATTTCAATTACAGGTAAGTTCACTGTTTCAGATTTACCTTGAGAGAGGTTTTTACATCCTGAATTGTTATCTGCAGTATTTTTCTCTTTACGTGCCAAAAGACGCTGTTGACAAAACAGATCGTCAGTAGTCAGCCAAAGCGATTAAAACAGTAGTGCGTTTGGCTGCGGCTGATGCCTGACTGTACAAACAGTGGTGTGATGATCTTAGCAAACCTCGATCACACATACCTCTGTGACTAAATATTAAAAATAAAGACAAGCTCTTCTAAATCCTGGTGAAGTTGGGAATAGTTATCTAAATTAGGAAAATTGAAAAGATGCTATTACCCCCACACCTAAGAATAGGAACAAATTTGCATCACTCTGAGATTTTTGAGGCAGTTAGGACGGTTTTCCTATTCTGAGATACGGGCACACTCAGAAATATTTTTTGTATGCTTTCATACCGTGCACCTTACTTCACTTACTTCCTCAGTTTTGTCAATAAAGATATTGTACAACCATAATCTGAGTAATATAAGTATTTATAGGGGTTTAGAAACCAACACATGCCAACTGGCACACTCTTTATTGTTTAGCAATAAAAAGTTTGCAGTTCAATAACAGGCAAAACAGGAAAGTGTGCAAGATACAGAAACAAAAAAAAAAATTAAACAGCCTTTCATTCGCTTACATTAATTGTGCCCTTTGATGGTTCAGCTGAATTGGGAGTTATTTTTTAAAAGATGGTGGAAAAACAAAGTATAAGAAAAGTACAAGGGAGCTAGCACTTTGTGCATGGCCCCTAAAATTACCCCAACTGATGGACTGAAGTCATTGTGCCATAAAGCATCCCTCATAGACACCCTGGGGCCTGCAGAATGTTCCACACAATTAAACATTGCAGTAGAGTTGTTTGGTTGCGTTGGCCAAAGCTCAGGGTAATGGTCTTTGCATGGAGAGCTGCGATTGTTCATCCCAGAGCCAGAGAGCAAACCTACTGAAATCAGAAATTACAAAGAGAGCTGTTCAATTGGAAATGACCAAAATGATTATTTAACATGCAAAAATAAAAAGAAAAAATATTTATTTATCGTGATTTGTTTTTGGATCTTTTGGCCTTCAAAATGCATTCATTTAAAACAATGTTTAAAATACCTGGTTTTTTATGATGTGGCTCTGGATTACTTCTCTTCCAGTACTTCCAGTCTGGCTTTTCTTGAACTGGGGACTTTTTCCTCTGAAACAGACTAGAATCTGTGTTGACTGCCCTGTCCATTACTACTCTCTTGGCATTTGTTATCTCTTTGTTCGTCTCTGATTCATCTTCAGAGGACGAGGATGATGATGAAGATGATGATGAAGATGCTTTTTTGTAAAATTCCAGCTCCTTCAGCTGTGCCGTGACTTTTTTCTCCAGCTCCTCATTCTTAGCATCATGCTGATACTGTGGAGGTTTTGACATCAATGGCTGCCAGTTTTGATACTTATGTGGATAATGACAGGCAGGGAAAGCTGGCAAGTAACAGGTCCCCATGCATGGTTTGTGACAAGAACATGGTCTACATGATGGTAGATGGCCACTACAGAAGCTGTAATTGTAACAGGGAGTAGATGGTATGACAGTTCTAACAGTACGAACTTCAGGATAGACAATTTCATTTGGCAGGATATCTTTTCTTAGACTCACAGGATGCTGCAGCTCACGTACTATTCGGTCATATAATGTTGGCGGAATCCAAAAAGCCACACCTTTAGGTACTTTGACCTCCTTTCCATTCCAGAAACGGACTATAATGTCTTCATCTTCATGTACTTAAAGTAGAAAAAAGATTAATAGATTAGAGACTGAAAAAACTGGCAATGCAAAATTACTCTCAAGTACCATGTCCAAGATTTAAAATTAGTCCATTTCTAGTTATTTTGCCAGTTTATTAATCCTTGTCACTAATTTTTCAAAGACTATAAATTGGAACACATCAAAAAAGTGCATCATCCTACAAGGAAATGGTTTTGGGAAATTATTTTCAAATCATAGAATCATTTTAAATATCAATGAAAAGTGGCACTTACACTCTGTCCTGAAACCTGTTTGTACTTACATTATTTAAAAGTGTTTGAAATCAAAATGTGTGGTACTATTTGTAAAGTGGTTTGGAATAATATACATTTGAATGAAACTCAATACCATACAATACATTTTCATCCATTTTATAAACCCCCTTTTTCTATGTTAGGATCGGGGTGAGCCAAACTAACAATTGAGTAGCCAAATAACCTGAAATTGGTGTGTTTGGTACAGGAGGAACCTTTTAATTTTAACGTATTCTTATATTGGCCAGGCTGAGAATGCAAACCAGGTTTATGGAGCAATGAGACTGCAATGCTAACAACTGCATCACCATATTTTTCTATGTAATAACATCTCTTGTCGATATCAAACTTCAGTGATGTCCATGTCCTACTCCTTTACTTTCTGCTTTAGTTTCTTTTGAATATCATTTGGGGTTGATGTCAACTCAGGTCAGGTCAAGTCAAGTTGCTTTATTGTCATACCATCCCTAGGCAATGTAATGGTTAACTTTGCTGTCCCACTGCTTTGGAGTCCCATGTTCAAATCTCCCCTTCTTCACATTGTTGCTCTTCAAGCACTTACTACATCCCAAAGATGCACCACTGGAGTTGACCATTGACTCTAAATTGGCTCAGTATGAGTGAGCATCGGTGTTTGTGTATGAATCACCCCTATAACAGTCCATTGCAGGGCTGGTTCCTCCATTTAGCCAAAAACAACTGATATGTGCTGCATCCTTCCCAGTCTTCCATCGGAATAAGCAAGTGTCACATGTGTGCACATAGAAAGACTCTAGTGATGGTAATCATCCGCTGGACCAGGGGGTTGTGGCACTGTTACATGATGCCTTTTCTCGTCCTCCTTCTACAGGCCAGAAGATAGACAACCTCAACATTTTTCATGTCACTTTTGTCATCTGCTCTCCTGGACCTGCCCCTTCCTGCCTGGGCTGTATAAGACCAGATACACCACCATTTTTAGCCAGCTTATTTGTTGACTCCCATTTGGAAAGACTTTCTCATGTTTTGTTTTTTTTTTTGTCTTTTGTCTTTTGCTTTCTTCAAGTTATACAGGGCGCCCCAAACCCTTCCCCAACTTCTTTGTGCTTTGTTACACAGGTTAGGGAAAAGAATAAATATAATTGATAACTATACTAACAAAAGTTAGCTTACCTCTTAAAGGATCCCTTGTTTCAATCCCAGATAGTACACTTCCTGGTCCATATCTTAACAACTGCTCTTCCCAGGGTGCCAGAACTTGATCCCTGGGAACAATATTATGTCTTAGACCCTCATTATAGTGAATGATGTCAACAATCGGTGTTTTATGCATGGTGATAGTACATGTTCCATCACTCACAGAAGGCTTTTCAAAATCAATTAGAAATACTTTTCTTCCCTGGTAGAAAAACATGAAAAATGGTTACTTCCACTAAAATTTCTCGATTTACAGAAACCACCCAAGCATCATGTTTTTGTTAATTATTGTGGTTTAGTGAGACAGTTCATTTAGAAACTGAGTGTAGATCTACTAATAGGAACAATCCATACATCAGACAATTGCTCTACGGTTACCCTTACATTTGTCTAAACGCTTTTTTTATTTTCCTCTGCAAAACTTTTTCCATTCAATCTGAAGACTGTTTTATAAACAAAACAAAGATCTCAATGGGAAGAGATCTGATTTTAAATGTCTAAAAGTCCAAAACAAGGCTCAAATGAAAGAATAAATACTGAGGGCACATTTACTTTATACTAACCGTAATAAGAGACTGGAAAAATTGCTGCACTTAGCCACTGTCAAGCAATTCAAAGCTTCAAGATCAATAACAAACAATGAACAGGGGCTCAAGAAATACTCTACCCAGAAGTGACCATTTTTGGATCAGTTACTCACTCCATGTTGTTCGTAGTGATGTCATAAACAATTTTAATCCCATGTTTTCATGAAGAATAGAGTAACAAAGTTCATGAAACAATGGGTGGGCTTCAATGGAGACCCACAAAATTTTGAATTGCTTTTGTTGCCTAATCCAAATTTCAAGTATCCAGTCATATGCTTACAACATCCCAAGCAAGTGCAATTTTACTAAAGTGTATTATTATATTAACCATTTCTGGGAAATTCACTTGTGCCAAACAGCGAATCACGTTCAGAAGAGCTTTCAAGATTTTGAAAGTAAGACCTGCCTCTCCCTTTATTTATAAGTTATAACATTTATATCTTTAGCAGTAAGGCACAACGGTGGTACTCTGGGCTATTCAACGGCAGTTTCTGAAACTGCACAAGTCAATTGACCTTTGCTCATTGAAGTATTTCAGATATGCACCAATACAATTTTGACCTGATAATAATGTCTTTACTTGATTTACTTTAACTTTTAATTTTTAATGCAATGAGTCACTCTGATAGCCAAAGAAAAGCCTATTATTGGGTGGAAAAACCTACATAAAAATGTCAATACAACAGTGTCACAAAAGTAATTTGGACGTGAGCGTAAGTAGGCTTTGCGCCCTTGGAACCAAGTTACCCAAACTGTTCTATAATATTTCAGTAATTATTTATTGCTCAGATGCTGATCTTTTTGATCATAAAATAGGTCATTACGATACCAACTGATGAGAAAAATTCATAATTAATTGCAGAATTATGGTATTTGAGGGTTCCTCTAGAGTGCCTCTTTCTCTTGCACAATGTGACGCAAAAACTAATCAGCACATTGTTATCTCATTACAGGTTTAAGTTTCAAGTTTGGTATTTTTCTGTCCAGGCATTTTAGCTCTAGACCATTCTCAAGACACTCTGACACAGACACACATACACACACAAAGACAGACACACACCTGTCATCGAGATATCAATGTTTTCGGTATTAGGGGACCCTAAAAAGTCAAGATCCATCAAAAAAAAAAATTGGAGATCGAAATTTTTTTGACAAATCTAAAGCTTTCACTCCTCCCACATAGACAATAGGTTATGGTGGGTAGGGCACAAAGCAATAAGGAGGCCAAAAATAACTGATAATTTTAAAAATGAAATAAATATAGGGCAATATTTAATGAACTCCTGGCAGGATTCAGCAAAACTAAAATTCTAACCTTTTGAGTTCCCGCACTGTTCAGAGTCACCGCAAATAAAATAATCCCTTTCTTGCTGACATTCATGTCAAATATTAATCACTCATCCACTGTTTTACAAACAGTTACTTAAGTAAATTAAGATGCATCATATAGTTTAAATGATAAGTACAGCTGGGCATCATCAAAATATGAATGACACATAATATTTTACTTCCAGATTATATGTCCTTGTGGTAATAAATACAGAAGACAGAGAATTGATCCCAAGACTGAAATATGTGGTGCATCATATCTGACTACAGGCAGGAAGGAGAGTCTATCAACGTGTAAATCTTGAAAACACTTTGATAAGTAAACCAATAAAGAAAAGCACCTGATGGACCAACATGGGACAATGTTGTGATCAGAAGTATTAAAAGCTGCGCTTAAGTCTGAAATTATTATTATTGTACACTATAAGAGATTAGACTGATTTAAAATTGAATCTAAAGTTTTTTTCTGGGCTGCAACAACAGTGAAGGCAAGCCTGAAATTTCTTAAAGACTATATTTTCTAAGATAAGATATGATGTATATGACTGCAATTTTCTTAAAAGGTTATTACCATCAGGATTACAGCCTTCATGAAAAATAAGCACACAACATGGTTAAGAAAAACACAAAGAAAATGTTAATGAACTGATATCCAAAAGTATGGAAAAAATACTGCAGTAAATAAAGAACAAGACAAAAATGGAACATTCTTTATGCAATCCTGACAAAGGTAAATTGGGAATTTGTCTGTAATTCTTACAAACATTTGGATCTAAATATGATTTCTTTTAGAGAACTGACACTAGCTACTTTGAGGGCATTGGGGACATTGTCATTTAATAGACTTCTTAATAATACTTCATATCGACTTTGCAACTACTGTATGTGAATGTTTTTACATAATAGTTAGAGCTGGGTCTACAGAACAGGTCACCAGGTTTAAAAATCAAATGTTAAAGCTCCTGTTTTTTTGCTAATTTAATTTTACTAAAGTGGTAAGTGCAAGAGGTGTTATAACATGATACGGTACTAAGAGACTGTGAAGTTGACTGCTTATTCTATAATGTTATGCTATCTATTTTATTATTAAAGAAATTCATAAAATCACTACGTCTAATAAGCAGAACTGTGTCAGGCATTTTAGATTTATGTTGTATTATTGGACAGGTTAGGTATTGTTCAAAGTACTGTACAACTAAAGACATTTTATCTTTGAGTAGTAGGTGTTTGACAGCTGATTTTTACAATTACTTACTAAACTCAAGTTTAGTTTTTTATTATATCCAAGTTTAGTTTTTTATTATATGAGGAAATCAAGAAATACTATTATTTAAATGTATAGTATTGATTCTATATTGAGCATTTATTGGAAGGGAAAAGCCAAGCAAAATGACACCTTTTATTGGCTAACTAGAAAGATTACAATATGCAAGCTTTCGAGGCAACTCAGGCCCCTTCTTCAGGCAAGATGTAATCAAGAAGAAGGCCTGAAGAAGGGGCCTGAGTTGCCTCGAAAGCTTGCATATTGTAATCTTTCTAGTTAGCCAATAAAAGGTGTCATTTTGCTTGGCTTTTCTCTACATTCATAATGGCTAACACGGTACAGCACCCTAGTACTTGGAAGGGAAAAGAAAATCAAAGATAAATTGAATGATGATCTAACATACTTTAAAATGACAGGAGAGGTAATTACATTCTGAATGTTAATGCTGTACATGATAATTAGATCTAAAGTATGGCTATGAGAGAATGGAGCACCTTTCCTAATTTAGGAAATGTTAAAGCCACTCAATAAGACTGCTGTGTACATGTCAGCCATGGCTAGTAATGTGAGTTATAAAAGTGATGTTGAGCATTTCCTGACATGCACTGATCCAGAGCAGAGAGATGACAGTATCAATCCATAAAATGGTTAATACTTTTCTAATATTTACTTTCATTAAACACTTAGAATAACCTTGTGCTCTGCCCATCAAAATGACAGGTGACACTAAGATTTACCATTAGGGTAATTGAAGTGCTGTCTGCCATTAAGAATGCAGGTTCAGATTTTGTATTGTTTACCCTTTCAATGTTTTAA